>NW_019524874.1:260055-269237 GCF_002814215.2 Seriola lalandi dorsalis
ACACACATTTTTTGCCCTTCAGTATCAGTATAGTTAAAATAGCTGTGATTATTCACGCTGACTTCAGTTGCAGTTTATTTTATTAATTTTAATCCACTTTCTTCACTTTGTTTTATTTTTTACTTTCAGTTGTTACATTGGTAAATAACAACTGATGTTTATTTTATTACATCAGTTACAATATAATGATATTAACATAATTTTATATTAATGGATACAGAGATTGGTCGCATGTCTTAAGGTCAATACTGATGTTTCAAAAATAATATTTTACTAATCAGCATAAACCTCAAAGTCATCCATCTGATAATAATAATAATAATAATAATAATAATAATAGTAGTAATAATGATTATGATAATGATAAACAGTGTTAAATTAAACATTTATCGGTTCATGAAAATCAGTATTTCCTGCTGAGCTGGAACGCTTGTTGGATTGATGTAATTGATGTAATTGATGTAATTGATGTAATTGATGTAATTGATGTAATTGAATTCATTGAATTCATTGAAATGAATTCTGACTCGTTCCTCTTCAGTGAATCTTTGCTGCGTTTCTTTTTCCTCTTTGACAAATAAAAAAATGAACATGTGAATTTGGGCTGTAAAAACTTTTCTGACATTTTTGATTACCAAATAATTTATCATTAATTAATCATCAACCAAGCAGCTGATCCAGAAGAATAATGATCAGATGATGAGATGATTAAAAATCCTTGTTAAAGGTGAAGAAAGAGTGAAGCTGCAGTTAAACAGCTGTTAGCGTCTGAGGCTGATCTGACAGCAGCAGGTGTGACTGTGAGAACATTAGTACTGCAGTAGTACTGCAGTACTACTGCAGTACTACTGCAGTACTCTGCCTTCTACTTCTCCTCCACTATATTTATCTGACAGCTGGAGTCACTGTTTTGCTGTCGGAAAAAAACCTTTCTCTAAAACATCAACTTTTACTTTGAAAATCTGACTGGTTTCCTGTCAGATAAAGATAAGAATAATAAGATAAATAATGAACTTTCAGGTTGTTTATGTGGCGTCTTTAATGCAACTGTAACTGATCTGAGAGCAGGGAAATACAAGGTTTCCCCCCTGACTGTAACAGCAGTAAAATGAAGCAGATAGGAGGTTTTCCTCTGGCAGTCATTGACAGATTAACACCGTCATTACTACTTATGAATTTATTATGGATATAAATACAAAATGACTTTAACCTGTTTCAGTTAGTCACCTTTTATTTTCATTTTTAATTGGATCAGTTTAAATGTATTTCATTGTCTCTGTGAAGCTCGTTTGCTCTTTATTTTTAAAAGCTGATCTATAAATAACTGGAAACATGAAACTGACTGAGTGAGAGACAACACAATATTCAACAGTGTGGCCAGGAAATGGCTCAAAATGCAAAAAGATTAAAATATAAATAAACTTTCATACCAACACTTTCATATTTGGTCCAAATCATAACGAACAAACAAAAAAACAGGATTGACAAAAATATATCATAACCAGTGACCAACAGAAAACATTATACATCATATATTCTATATTTAAAAATGATATGTTCTGATACTGTCTCAGTCTGGAAGGCAAAGTCCATAAAAAAGCAACAAATAAATCAAATAAAGACTGAAAGACACTTGAGGAAAAAAGATGAATCTCTCTGTGGTGTTTCTAATACTGAAATGTGTTTCATACATAACAAAATAAACATGACGATGTATCAAAACTGACATAGAAGCAGCGATCAGCAGAAAACAACCGTCAGTTTTATTTTTACAGAAATGATTCACTATATTTACTGTAAAGTGGATCATATGACACAAGCTATTCTTAAACACAGGGAAAAGAAACGCTGAGAAAAGTGAAGATTTAAAAAGAGTTTGACGACGTTAAACATGAATCCTAAAGAACTGGATTTCCCTTCATTTCTTTCTTCAGTCTGGTCCAACATGAACTTTGTCTTGATTTTTTTGATAAAGAAGATGCAACAAAATTTTTCTATGAATAAATTGAAATCTAAATAGAAGTAAAAATATCAGACCACATGACAAAATAAATAATTGACAATATATTTTAAATTGATGTGAAAAGCAGCGACAGGCCGGGAAATTAGAACAAGTGAAGCCTGTTTTAATTTCACAGCCCAGAATGAAAATCAATGATCAATAACAAGTGATTTATCTGGTTCCTGCTTTTTGAATGTGACATTAAACACCTCGTCAGGACAGCTGTTTTTTTTGCACTGCTGTCAGCTGATTTGAGGTGAAGGTGTTGAGTTTCTCAGATTCTCTCTGCCGTCGAGCAGCTGATCAACACTCATGTGATCACAGTCTTTTCAATCAGTAATCAATACACAACCTTCAATCCAAAAAACTGGAAAGTTTGAACAAACCAGTTTAACTCAGCTGATATTTACGGACTGGAATCTGAGCGACAGATATGGCAGTGGCCAAAAATACACAGCACCCCCCCCCCGACCCCCCCTCTGACCCCATGCAGTTTGATTGACAGCCACCATGTGGCACATAGCTGGAGGTGCAAGTGATAGCCCTGCTGCTGATTCCCTTAAAAAGCCATCAGCCCCCAGCTGACAGTCCACTCTCATGCTATCAGCGGCTATTCTTGGCTTTTCTCAGATCACTGCTCAGTTCGCTGCACGCGGCCCCGTCCAACTTCACACAGAAACACGTCAAAGTGACACAAAAACACCAAAAGGCAAAGAGAGCTCAACAAAACCACGACCTCGAACCCCGGTCTGAGCCCGCTCCCCATAAACCACATGAGTCAGTACAGACAGGGGGACGCTGCGGGACGTACGGGGACACGGGGACGTTACTCACTTGTTTCCACAAGGCTGCCTGCGACTGATGGGACGGAGCCCAGCTGACTCTGACAAGCAACAGTCTCCTTATCCAGAAAGGTTTTTCCAGAAAAATCCAAGATGAGAACGGTCGAGCCTTGAAATATCCCCCCACCCCGAACAAAAAACAAAACTACACAGTGAGAAGCCGTGTAGTTTTGCTTTCCCTCCTCGCAATCCCTCCACCCGAGGCGAGGCTGGGAATGCTCCAACTGCTCAGGAGGGCCCAGATGGTGGTTTAGGTTTTTATACCAGGGGGGACCACCTGCATCATCACCCCCCCGACGCTCCCCATTGGCTGGTCGGGACCCTCAGGGGGCATGATGGGACATGGCAGCCATTTATGCAACCTCCACCCTGTCAGTCAACCCCGTCAGTGTTGATCGGTCTTTGATAGTGATCAATGTGATGTTTGATGGCAGCTCTGTAAAACTCAGTTCTGAGTCTTTGCTGCTTCCATGAGTGAAGCGCTGCAGTTTGTCTGAGCTGGACAGACCACAGTCCCCAACTCATTAAATAACTGCTGACCAAAAGGAGGCAGAGGCTGTCCCTGTCAGTCAAAGCCAATGCCCCCCCAGCCCCCCCAACACCAGCCGGCCGTTACAACACACCAACAATCTGTGTTTACACAACTCCAGTCTTCTGCTTCATTTGTTCAATCACTTCATCCTGACTCTCTCTCTCTCTCTCTCTCTCTCTCTCTCTCTCTCTCTCTCTTTCTCTTTCTCTCTGAGTCTGTTCAGCGGCCTGTTGGCCGCTCGGAGCTCCGGGTGTCGTCCTGCCGCTGCTTCATAGTTTGGTAACAGCATTTGGTAACAACCATGACTCAGCTGTCAATCATCCATCACCCATCCCTCCACTAGGAATGTGCTCCACTGTAAAACTCAGCTCATCAGATAAACCTGCTGCTGCCACTGACTGATTTAAACACAGTGTGGAAAAGTTCAGGTTAGATAACGCACTGTTTAAACTCTGCCCATCAACAGGTGTCATCAGCCACAACTGGACTCATTTAACTATTATTGTATCCATCCATCCATCCATCCATCCATCCATCTATCTATCTATCTATCTATCTATCTATCTATCTGCCTAGATTCCCCCACATGCTGATGCTGTGATAATAATAATAATAATAATAATAATAATAATAATATATTTTATCTTTTAAGTTACAAAGTTCATTAACGTGAAACAAGTAACAAATAAAGTAATGGAGGTAAAGAATAAAGAGAATTAAATTAACTGAGTAAATAAGAAATTAGAGTAAAACCAGCTTGTTTTCCAACAATTTGGTCATATAACAGAAACTAGACATGATGTGTCGACCTCTGTATTGGAATTTCACTTTATATCATTTTTATTTTCTTTCAAATATACCTGATACTTTCTGGTGAATAGTGTCTTATCTTCACCACAAAGACGAACCTTCTTTATTCTGATTTTTGATGGATGTTTAATTCTAAAAACCATGTGATTATTTTCTGCTTTCAGATCTTCATCTTCAGGTGAGTGATGTGCCCCAGGTGTGAGAGTCTCCTGAGTGTGTCAGCTGATTCCTGCTCGCTGTGTTATCACTGGTCAAGTTGAGTGTTGACAGAAGAACAACTCAGACCACCTGGACGGTCTGGTCCCCACAGAGACCTGATCTCAGCATCAGTGTAGGATTACATGAAGAGACAGAGAGACTGACAGATTAAAGTAGATCAAGATTTTAAAAATGGAAAACATGATGATCCTATAAAACACTGTATTTTCACCCTCAGTGTATTCAGTTTACCTCCTACCAAATATATGTACATATATTGAATATCCACATATGAAATATACTTCTTTACTTTATATGTATATAGATGTAAAAAATGATATTGAAACCTATCAGAAATTGGAATAATTTTCTATATTGACATTGTTTTGTTTGATCTGTTGATGTTGACTGACAAAAAATAAAATCTGTTATGTCAGAGAGAGACGTTTGGTTCAGTGGAGGGAATGAGCTAGCAGATGCTAGCTCAAAGTGTTAGCTTCATGTTAGCACTGTAATGTCTTCATGTTACCTCTCTAATGTGTTCATGTTAGCACTGTAAAGTTGCATGTTAGCGCTGTAAAGTTTCATGTTACCGCTGTAATGTTTCATGATAGCACTATAATGTTTTCATGTTAGCAATGTAATGATTCATGTTAGCACTGTAATGTTTTCATGTTAGCACTCTAATGTTTTCATATTAGCACTGTAATGATTCATGTTAGCACTGTAATGTTTTCATGTTAGCACTGTAATGTTTTCATATTAGCACTGTAATGTCTTCATGTTACCGCTGTAATGTTTTCATATCAGCGCTGTAATGTTTTCATGTGGGCAATGTAATGTTTTCATATTAGCAATGTAATGTTTTCATCTTGCAACTTGTACTGCTCTTCTCTCTTCTCCTCTGTGCATCAAACATCAATAAATGCCTGTCTAATAATCTAAGTGTCCTCAACCTCCTTCCAGCAGCTCACAAGATTTTCATCTCATTTAGTAGAATACTATGACACATAAATATGCCATAGTATACTAAGTCATAAAAACATGCCATAGTATAGATACTCAAGTTGTATCGTTGTTTACACAGTCATAAAGTATGCTATAGAATACTGTGTCATAAAAAATGTGTCATACTAAGTTTAATCTACTATACTACAGTGAGTCATTGAAAATGTCATGGTATTTTTATTGACTGAATATAAAACAAAATTTTTTCATGACTTAATATACTTGACTCTCTTTTGACCTTACACGTAATGACATTTTTATGACTTATTATACTAAGACAATTTTTTTTAATGTAATGTGATATGACATTTGTTCTAATATAATAAGATTATAATTTAGGTAACTTAATATATAATTACATTTTTATGACTTATTATACTAGGACTTTTTCTGACTTTTTATTCCTTATTATACTGTGACGCTTTATGCTTTCCTATACATGATATTTTTATTACTTCTCATGCCTTACTATACTATGACTTTTTTTTACCTTAATATAGTATGAGTTTTTATGCCTTACAATAACATTACTTTTTATAAATGACTTTTAATGACTTTTTATACCTTAATATACTATGATGTTTTATGCCATACTATATATACATTTTTCTTACTTTTTATACCTTAGTATACTAGTACTTTTTATGTCGCACTATAGTATGACCTTTTATGCTTTATTATACTATGACTATTTATGCACTACTATGGTATCAGTTTTTATAACTCACTATAGTATTATTTAGTATTACTGTCTTATTATGTATCATTATACTATGGCTTGCTAAGCTTCACTATACTATGACTTTTTTGCCTTTTTATGCCTTACTACACTATGACATATTATGACTTACTATATTATGACTTTTTTATGACATTTAATGACTTAATATACAATTACTTTTTGGTCCTTTTTATTCCTTATTATATTATGATAAAAAGAGGTTTTATACATTGCCATACTATTATTTTTTTTAGAGGTTTTATACCTTAGTATAATATGAAATTTATAAGACATTTTACACCTTACTATGCTATGAGTTTTTTTTTATTTGTAATGCCTTATTGTAGTATAATGTTTTATACTTTGCTATACTATTACACTTTTATGACATTTCATACCAATATACTATAAATTTTCAATTATTATTTTTTCGGTACTATATTATCGCTGTTTATGCCTTATTATACTATGGCTTTTCATGCATTACAATACTATTAAGTTTATATGACTTTTTATGACGTACTATACTATGACTTTTGCGCCTCACTATAGTATGACTTTTGAAGATTTACTATTCTATGACTTTTTATGAATTTTTGTGCATTACTATTGTATGTCTTTTTTTGCCATACTTCACTATGACTTTTTATGCCTTACAATGCTATGACTTTTAATACCTTACTATTCTATAACTTTTTATGTCTTACTGTACTATAACTTTTTATTCCTCACTAAACTATGATGTTTTATGCCTAACTATTCTATGACTTTTTTACATTATTATACTATGACTTTTTATGCCTTGTTATACTATGACTTTTTATGTCTTATTATACTATGAATTTTTTATTAGTTACTATACTATGATGTTTTATGCCTTACTATTCTATGAAATTTTTTTTCCCTTACTATACTATGACTTTTTATGCTTTACTATAGTATGACTTTTAATGACCTTTTATACCTTAATATACTATGACGTTTTATGCCTTACTATACATGAGATTTTTATGCTTTTTTATGCCTTATTATACTGTGACTTTTTCTTAGTTACTATACTATGATGTTTTATGCCTTACTATTCTATGACTTTTTATGCCTTACTACAGTATGAATTTTAATGACTTTTTATACCTGAATATACTATAAGATTTTATGTCTTACTATACATGAGGTTTTTTATTACTTTTTATGCCTTATTGTACTATGACTTTTTATTCGTTACTATAGTATGAATTTTAATGATTTTTTATGGCTTATTATACTATGACTTTTTATTCCTTATTATACTATGACTTTTTATGCTTTACTATACTATGAGTTTTTCATGCATTCTTATTTTATGACTTTTTTTCCCCTAACTATATTATGACTTTTTATGAATTACTATTCTGTGACTTTTTATGCCTTATTATACAATGATTATTGTGTCTAACTATTCTATGACTTTTTATGCCTTACTATTATATAACTTTTTATGACTTACAGTAGTATGACTTTTTATGTCTTACTATATAATGACTTTTAATGACTTTTTATGCCTTATTATACTGTGATTATTATGCCTTACTATTCTATGACTTTTAATTCCTCACTATACTATGACTTTTTGTGCCTTGATATACTATGACTTTTTATGTATTATTATAGTATACTTTTAATGACTTTTTATGTCTTAAAATGATATGACGTTTTATGCCTTACTATAAATGAGGTTTTTTATTACTTTTTATGCCTTACTATACTATGATGTTTTATGCCTTACTATTCTATGGATTCTTATGCCTTACAATAGTATGACTTTTTATGCCTTACCAAAGTATGAATTTGAATTACTTTTTATGCCTTATTATACTATGATTATTATGCCTTACTGTTTTATGACATTTAATTCCTTGCTATTCTGTGACTTTTTATGCCTTACAATAGTATGACTTTTTATGCCTTATTATACTGTGACTTTTATTCGTTACTATACTATGACTTTTTATGCCTTACTATAGTATGAATTTTAATGACTTTTTATGGCTTATTATACTATGACTTTTTATGCCTTACTTTTTATCCTTTACTGTACAATGACTTTTTATGCCTTACTATACTAGAACATTTTTATGCCTTACTATACTATGAACTTTTATGCCTTACTATACTATGACGTTTTTTAACATTTTTATGCCTTACTATACTATGACGTTTTTTTACATTTTTATGCCTTACTATACTATGAAATTTTTTTTTACATTTTTATGCCTTACTATACTATGAAATTTTTTTTTACATTTTTATGCCTTACTATACTATGACGTTTTATGCCTTTCTACACTATAACTTTTTTTTGAAAATTTTATGCCTTACTATACTATGACGTTTTATGCCTGTCTATACTATAACTTTTTTTTGATAATTTTATGCCTTACTATACAATGACGTTTTATTAACATTTTTATGCCTCACTATACTATGACGTTTTTTTTTTTTTAACATTTTTATGCCTTACTATACTATGAACTTTTATGCCTTACTATACTATGACGTTTTTAAACATTTTTATGCCTTACTATACTATGAAATCTTTTTTTTACATTTTTATGCCTTACTATACTATGAAGTTTTTTGCCTGACTATACTATGACGTTTTTTTAACATTTTTATGCCTTACTATACTATGACGTTTTTTTACATTTATATGCCTTACTATACTATGATTTTTTTTTTACATTTTTATGCCTTACTATACTATGACGTTTTATGCCTTTCTATACTATAACTTTTTTTTGATAATTTTATGCCTTACTATACTATGACATTTTTTTTACATTTTTGTGCCTAACTATACTATGAAATTTTATGCCTTACTATACTATGACGTTTTATTAACATTTTTATGCCTCACTATACTATGACGTTTTATGCCTTACTATACTATGACGTTTTATTAACATTTTTATGCCTCACTATACTATGACGTTTTTTTGTTTTTTTTAACATTTTTATGCCTTACTATACTATGAAGTTTTATGCCTTACTATACTATGACGTTTTTTAACATTTTTATGCCTTACTATA